>NC_002355.1:0-15643 GCF_030269925.1 Bombyx mori
GAAGCTTCTTTTACAATTGCTGATAGAATTTATGGATCCACTTTTTTCATAGCAACAGGATTTCATGGAATTCATGTAATAATTGGAACTTTATTTCTATTAATTTGCTATATTCGACATTTAAATAATCACTTTTCTAAAAATCATCACTTTGGATTTGAAGCTGCAGCTTGATATTGACATTTTGTAGATGTAGTATGATTATTTCTTTACATTTCTATTTATTGATGAGGAAATTAATTATTTATATAATATATATAGTATATTTGACTTCCAATCAAAAAGTTTAATTATTTTTAATATAAATAATTATAATAATTATATCAATTACTATTTTTTTTTTTTTTTTATCTAATTTAATAATAATAATATCTATAATTTTATCAAAAAAATCATTTATAGACCGAGAAAAATGTTCACCATTTGAATGTGGGTTTGATCCAAAATCAATATCACGAATTCCTTTTTCATTACATTTTTTCTTAATTACAATTATTTTTTTAATTTTTGATGTAGAAATTGCACTAATTTTTCCAATTATTACATTATTTAAAATAGTAAATATATTAACCTGAATTAAAACAAGATTTTTCTTTATTATTATTTTACTAATTGGACTATATCATGAATGAAATCAAAATATATTAAATTGAACAAATTAAAAAAAAATTATATATATATATATATATATATAGGATTTTAGTTTAAAAAATAAACATTTGATTTGCAATCAAAAATTATTGAAATATCAATTTATCTTATATAATTTATATAATATATATATATATATATAAAAAATATGAAGCAATAATTTGCATTTAATTTCGACTTAAAAATTAGAGTAATTTCTCCTTATTTAATTAATTGAAACCAAATCAGAGGTATATCACTGTTAATGATAAAATTGAAATATAATTTCCAATTAAAGAAATATAATGAATTAATATTAAGCTGCTAACTTAATTTTTAGTGGTTAAATTCCATTAATATTTCTTTCTTTTCTTCTTTTTTATTTATATAGTTTAAAAAAAACATTACATTTTCATTGTAAAAATAAAAAAATTTTTTTATAAATTATTTAAAGATAAAACTATCTCCTTAATATCTTCAATATTAAACTCTATAATATAAGCTATTTAAATATAATTAAATAAAAAAAAAAATAAATAAAATTATAAACCATAAAATAAATCTAAATAAATAAATTTTAAAATTATTTATTTGATAAATATTATAAAATACAGAATAATTCTTTAAAATATTAAAAATACCCTTACCTCTATAAATTTCTCTTCAACCTATATCAATATTTTTAAATAAAATTTGTCTAAAATTTAAATAAATATAACTTAAACCATAAGTAGATAAATTAGGTATAAATCATATTAAACATAAAAAACTTCTTAAATTATATCTTAATAATAATTTATTTAAACTATAAATTCCCATATTTCTAACCATAAAACCTAAAATTGAACCTAAAATACTAACATAAATTACCATTAATTTTAAATTAAAAGGTAAATAAATTATATAAGGATAAGAAAAAATAAATCAACTTAAAAAACTACCACTTAATAATCTTATAAATAATAAAACAAATATTCTATTTAACATAATATAATCTTCATCATATAAATTATAAATTATTATCAAATTAAAATCATTAATTATAACATATATAATTAAACGAAAAGTATAAAAAACAGTTAAACCCGTAGATAAATAAAATAAAATAAAAACTATCAAATTAAAACTATTAAAACTAACCATTTCTAAAATTAAATCTTTAGAATAAAATCCAGATAAAAAAGGAATACCACACAAAGATAAGTTTGAAATATTTAAACACAAAGAAGTTAAAGGAATATATAAAGATAAACCCCCTATATAACGAATATCTTGAATATCATTTATTATATGAATAATAACCCCAGCACATATAAATAATAAAGCTTTAAATATAGCATGAGTTAATAAATGAAAAAAAGCAATATCAGGAAACCCTAATCTTAAAATTCTTATTATTAAACCTAATTGACTCAATGTAGATAAAGCAATAATTTTTTTTAAATCAAATTCATAATTAGCAGAAATACCAGATATAAATATAGTTAAAATAGATAAAAATAATAAAACCTTAAAAAAAAATATATCAATCAATAAATAATTAAAACGAATTAATAAATATACACCGGCCGTAACCAAAGTAGAAGAATGAACTAAAGCAGAAACAGGAGTAGGAGCAGCTATAGCAGCAGGTAATCAAGAACTAAAAGGAATTTGAGCACTTTTAGTTATAGCTGCAATAATAATTATAAAACTAATAATAAATATAACATAATCATTCTTCATAAAATCAAAATAAAAAATATAATTTCAACTTCCATAATTTATAACCCAACAAATAACCATTAAAATTATAACATCACCAATACGATTAGATAAAGCAGTTAATATGCCAGCATTATAAGATTTTAAATTTTGATAATAAATTACTAAACAATAAGAAATTAAACCTAAACCATCCCAACCCAATAAAATTCTAATTAAATTAGGACTAATAATTAATAAAACTATAGAAAATACAAATATTAAAACTAAAATAATAAAACGATTTAAATTTAACTCAGAATTTATATATCTTTTTCTATAAAAAATAACAACAGAAGAAATTAAAGAAACAAATATTATAAATAATAAAGACATTCAATCTAATAAAATTGATATTACAATACTTATAGAATTAAAACTAATAATCTCCCATTCAAAAAATACAGATAAGCCATTTATAATAAAATAAACAAAAAAAAAAAAATTAATTAACATAAAAAAAAATAAAAAAAAAAAAGAATTAAAACAAATTAAATTATTATTTTTTAAAATAATTTAAAATGATATTTTATCACATCTATGACCCCACAAATCATTATTTTATTTAAACTATTTAAATATATATATATATATATATATTGATTGATTGTTGTTTTGTTTTTGTTGTTATTTTTTATTTAAAATCAAATAGAAATAAAATCAACCTTTAAAATTATCATATTTAAAGGAAATCAATGCAAAAATAATAATAAATACTCACGAGATGAACCAAACATAAAATCTATATAAACCTTGAAAATATTTACCATGTTGAATATAAGAATATAAATATAAACTATAACCAGCACTAAAAAAAGAAATTATTATTAATAAAATTATTGAAATATTTGATCATCTTACTAATCTATTAATCAAACTAATTTCACCTAATAAATTTAAAGAGGGGGGAGCTGCTATGTTTGAGGATAATAATAAAAATCATCATAATCTCATAGAAGGTATAAAATTTATCATTCCCCTATTAATATATAAACTACGACTATGTAAACGTTCATAATTAATATTAGCTAAACAAAATATACCAGAAGAACATAAACCATGACTAATTATTAAAATATAAGAACCAATAAATCCTCAATAATTTATAACTATAATACCACCAATAACTATTCTTATATGAGCTACAGAAGAATAAGCAATTAAAGATTTTATATCAACCTGACAAAAACATTTTATTCTAATAAATAAACCCCCAACTAATCTAATAATAATTCAAATATAATTTAATTTTAAATTTACTTCCTGTAAAAAAATTATAACCCGTAATAAGCCATAACCACCTAATTTTAATATAATACCAGCTAAAATTATTGACCCTGAAACTGGGGCTTCAACATGAGCTTTGGGTAATCATAAATGAACAAAATATATAGGTATTTTAACTAAAAAAGCAAAAATTATAGAAATATATAATAAATACATATTCATATTAAAAAATTTTAAAAAGTAAATTGTTATTGTATTTAAATCATTAAAAATATAAACAATTCCTATTAATAAAGGTAAAGAACCAAATAAAGTATAAAATAATAAATATATACCAGCTTGAATACGCTCTGGTTGATAACCTCAACCAATAATCAATAATAAAGTGGGAATTAAACTCGCCTCAAAAAAAAAATAAAATAATAATAAATTTAAAACTCTAAATGTCAAATATAATATAATTAACAAAAAAATTACATTAAATAAAAAAAAATTAAAATAAAAATTTAACTTAAATAATCTTTCACTTGCTATAATCATTAAACTACAAATTCAAATTCTTAATAAAATTAAACCAAAAGAAATAATATCGCAATAAAATATATATCTTATATTAAAAAAACATATAATATTCAAATTTAAATTTATAAACAAAAATATTATAAAAAATAATATTATTTGAACCAATCAAAATATATTTTTTATAAAACATAAAGGAATTATAAAAATTATTATAAATAAAAATTTTATCATTATAATATTCTAAATCTTTGAAAATAATCATTACCATGACTACGAATTATTGAAACTAAAATTGATAAACCTAAAGAACCTTCACAAACAGAAAAAACTAAAAAAACTATCAATATATATATATCATAATCAATAAACATTAATAAAACCAAAAAAAAAAAAAAAATTCTTAAAACAATAAATTCTAATCTCAACAGAACAACTAATAAATGTTTATTTTTAGAAACAAAAATTAAATTACCAACAAAAAATATATAAATAAATAAAAATCAAATATCATAAATTAACATTTGTGTTTTAATAGTTTAAAATAAAACATTGGTCTTGTAAATCAAAAATAAGAATTTTCTTTTAAAACTTCAAAGAAAAAGAAAACTCTTTATCAATAATCTCCAAAATTATTATTTTTTTTCAACTATTCTTTGAAATTAAAATAATTTTATCTTCTATATTAATTATAATAACAAGAATTATATATTTTATAAATCATCCACTATCTATAGGAATAATAATTCTAATACAAACAATAATTACATGTATAATTAGAGGAATACTAGTTAAAACATATTGATTTTCATATATTTTATTTTTAATTTTTTTAGGTGGATTATTAGTATTATTTATTTATGTTTCTAGAATTGCATCTAATGAATTATTTTTATTTAACTTAAATATAAAAATATTAAATATTATTATTATAATAATTATTATTATTATAATAATATATTTTATTAATATTAAATATAATAATTTAATTGAAAATAACTCAGAAATAAATAAATTATTTACAAAAATATTATTTTTTAATGATGAAAACAAAATTAATTTAAACAAAATATATAATAATCAAACATCATTTTTAACAATAATATTAATTATTTATTTATTTGTTAATTTAGTAGCAGTAGTAAAAATTACAAATATTTTTTATGGACCATTACGATCATCAAATAAATAATAATAATAATAATATAATTAACAAAAAAAAATAAATTAATATAAATGATAATATTTTTTAAATCAATTCGAAAAACACACCCAATTTTTAAAATCATTAACAACTCATTAATTGACTTACCTAGCCCATCTAATATTTCTTCTTGATGAAATATAGGATCCCTACTAGCTTTATGTCTAATAATTCAAATTATTACTGGATTATTTTTAACAATATATTACACAGCAAATATTGAAATAGCTTTTTATAGAGTAAATTATATTTGCCGAAATGTAAACTATGGTTGAATAATTCGAACATTACATGCTAATGGAGCTTCATTTTTTTTTATTTGCATTTATTTACATATCGGACGAGGAATTTACTATGAATCTTTTAACTTAAAATATGTATGATTAATTGGAATTATAATTTTATTTATACTAATAGCAACTGCTTTCATAGGTTATGTCTTACCCTGAGGTCAAATATCTTTTTGGGGGGCAACCGTAATTACAAATCTATTATCTGCAATCCCTTATTTAGGAACTATATTAGTAAATTGAATTTGAGGGGGATTTGCTGTAGATAATGCTACATTAACCCGATTTTACACATTTCATTTTTTATTACCGTTCATTATTTTAATATTAACAATAATCCATTTATTATTTTTACACCAAACAGGATCTAATAACCCTTTAGGATTAAATAGAAACTTAGATAAAATTCCATTTCATCCATTTTTTACTTTTAAAGATTTAATTGGATTTATTATTTTAATTAAAATATTAACTTTATTAACCTTAATTAATCCTTATTTATTAGGTGATCCAGATAATTTCACACCAGCAAATCCATTAGTAACACCAGTTCATATTCAACCCGAATGATATTTTTTATTTGCTTATGCAATTCTTCGATCAATCCCAAATAAATTAGGAGGAGTAATTGCCTTAATTATATCAATTATAATTTTAATTATCTTACCATTTACATTTAAAAAAAAAATTCAAGGAATTCAATTTTATCCAATTAATCAAATTATTTTTTGAATATTCTTAGTAATTATAATTTTATTAACATGAATCGGAGCCCGACCTGTAGAAAATCCATATATTATTACAGGACAATTATTAACAATTATATATTTTTTATATTTTTTTTTAAATCCAATTATCGGAATATACTGAGATAAAATTTTATTTAATAAAAAAAAATAATTAAATTAATGAGCTTGTTATAAGCATTTGTTTTGAAAGCTTAAGAAAGAATAATCATTCTATTAATTTTTTATTAATACTAAAAATATTACAATTAAAATAAATAAAATTTTAAGCCTAAAAATAATAATAAATAATTTAATGAAATAGGTAAATATCTTTTTCAAGCTAAATATATTAACTTATCATAACGATAACGAGGTAAAGTACCACGAACTCAAATAAATAAAAAAGAAATTAATCTTAATTTTAAATAAAAAAAAAATCTTAAATTATAACCGCCCATATTTATAATAACTAAAATCATTCTTATAAATAAAATACTTGAATATTCAGCCAAAAAAATTAAAGCAAATCCCCCTCTTCTATATTCAATATTAAATCCAGAAACTAACTCTCTTTCACCTTCAGCAAAATCAAAAGGAGTTCGATTTGTTTCAGCTAATAAAGAAGAAAAAAAACATAAAAATAAAGGAATTATAATAAATATAAATCAAACTATTTCTTGATATAAATAAAAAAAATAAATATCAAAACATATAATTAATAAAATTGAAGATATAAAAATTAAAGCTATTCTTACTTCATAAGAAATAGTCTGAGCTACAGAACGTAAACCACCCAATAAAGCATAATTAGAATTAGAAGACCAACCAGCAATTATAACTATATAAACACCTAAACTAGTTAAACATAAAAAAAATAAAATACCTAAATTAAAACAAATTAAATTAAATATATAAGGAATTAAACTTCAAAGTAATAATGATAAAATAAATCTAAAAACAGGAGAAAAATAATAACAAAAATAATTAGAAAAATTAGGATAAGTTCTTTCTTTAGTAAATAACTTAATAGCATCAGAAAAAGGCTGTAATAAACCTATAAAACCCACCTTATTAGGACCTTTTCGAATCTGAATATAACCTAAAACTTTTCGTTCCAATAAAGTCAAAAAAGCAACCCCAATTAAAACCCCCAAAATTAAAATAATTATTCCAATTAAAATTATTAATAAATCAAAAATATAAATTACTATCTATATAAATTAATTTATATATAAATTGACTTCTAAAACCAATACATTTACTCTGCCAAAATAGTTTATAAATAAATTAAAATAATTACTAATTTAAATAAAACTTAATAAAATTCAACACAACTCAATATAATTGTAATATTTAATCCTTTCGTACTAAAATATTATAAATATTAAAAGATAGAAACCAACCTGGCTCACACCGGTTTGAACTCAGATCATGTAAGATTTTAATGATCGAACAGATCAAAATTTTAAACTTCTACATTTAAATTTTATCTTAATCCAACATCGAGGTCGCAAACTTTTCTTTTTATTTGAACTAAAAAAAAAAATTACGCTGTTATCCCTAAGGTAATTTTTTCTTTTAATCAATAAAATTGGATCATTTAATCACTTATTAATGTAAACTATTAAAAAAAGTTAATTAAATTTTTTTATCACCCCAACAAAATAATTTAAAATTATAAAAATATAAAAATAAAAATATTTACAAAATAAATTATAAAACTCTATAGGGTCTTCTCGTCTTTTTAAATAATTTTAACTTTTTAATTAAAAAATTAAATTCAATTTTTTTTTATAAAAGAGACAGTTTATATTTCATCCAATCTTTCATACAAGTCACCAATTAAAAGACTAATGATTATGCTACCTTTGTACAGTCAAAATACTGCAGCCCTTTAATAAATATATCAGTGGGCAGATTAGACTTTAAATTATTAACAAAAAGACATGTTTTTGATAAACAAGGAATTAAATATTTGCCGAATTCCTTTTTATAATTAATTAAATAAATTAATAATTTTATTAATTAATAAATTTTACTAATTTTATCATTATAATTTAATTTATTAAATTAAAATTTATTTTTATATAAAAAATTAAATAAAATTAAATTTTTCTATTAGTAAAATTATTTATAATAAAATAAAATTTATTAACAATATAAATTATATAAATTTCTTTTTTAATAAAATTATTATAAAATTTTAATTTAAAGATTATCCCTTAAATTATTTTATTAAAAATATATTTTTATTAATTTAATTAATAAAAAATCTAATTAATAAAAAATTAAATTTTTTTCTATAAAAACTAGATATATTTAAAAACGAATAACATTTCATTTCAAATTAATTATTTAAAATATTTATACTACAATAACTTATTATTAATTAATTAACTCTTTTAAATTCGAGAAACTTTAAAAATAAAATTATTTTTAATAAACTCTGATACACAAGATACAATAAATAAAATTTACTTTTAAAATAATTAAATTTCATATTATTTCAAAATTCCCCCACAATACAAATAAACTATAAATTTATAAATTTTTTCAATAAAAATTACTTTAACCCCCCATTAAAATAATTTAATCTTAAAAATTCTTTCATTAAAAATTAATTTATTAATTTTTTCTTATTTATAACCCCCTCAAATTAATTATAATATATAATATCATTTCAATGTAAATGAAATACTTTTATTCAAGCTCTAATTTGTACTCTTTCTAGAAACACTTTCCAGTACCTCTACTTTGTTACGACTTATTTCAATTTATTAATGAAAGCGACGGGCAATATGTACATATTTTAAATTAAAATCATTTTAATAAATTAAATAAAATTACATTTAAATCCAATTTCAATTAATTTTTAAAAATAACATCCAATTAAATAAATTTATTGTAATCCATTATATTCTTAATTATAATCTGCATCTTGATCTGATTTAACTTTTAATATAAAAATTAAAATATTATTATTATTTTAAAATATTTTTTTAACAACGATATACAAAATTAAATAAATTAAGTAAATTTATTCGTGGAATATCAATTAATAAACAGATTCCTCTAAATAAACTAAAATACCGCCAAATTATTTAAGTTTTTATAAATAATTATATACTATTTTAGTATTATTAATTTAAATTTTTAATAATAGGGTATCTAATCCTAGTTTTTAATAAAATTTTTTAATTCATAATTCAATATAAAATTTTCATAAATTAAAATTTCACTTAATAATTTAAATTTTAATTTTATTATATAATCTATTATTAATTAATCCCTAAAAAAATTTAATTTAATTTTTGTATAACCGCAACTGCTGGCACAAAATTTGTTATTAATTTAAATATTACTAAATCTTAATTACTTAAATTTTTAATTCTAATTACTACAAATAAATATTAATTATTATTTAAATAAATTAAAAATTAACACTAAAATTTATATGTAAAATAAATTTATAATAAATTTTTAAACCATAAATAATTTTATTATTTAATGTAATTTTTTTTACATAGATTTTTTTTTTTTTTTTTTATATTAATTTATTTATTAATTATTATTATTATTAATTTAAATATTTAATTTAATATTTTTTTATTAAAATAAATCAATAAATGATTAATTAATAAATAAATTAAATATTTAATGATTATTTAATATTTAAATTTAAATATTAATTGATTAATTAATATAAATTATTAAATTTTTAATATTTCTCTTATTTTTTTTCTTATAATATTAAGTTTAAATATAAAATCAATATTCAACCTATAATATTCATTAAAATAAAAAAAAATTAATATAATTAATATTAATTTTTTAATAATTTATTATATATATATATATATTAATTATATAAATAATTTATTATATATAAATTTATATTAATAAATTAAAAATTTAATATATATATATATATATATAAGTATTATTTATTTAAATTAATACCAAAACCATTGTTAATTTTTTTTCATTAAAAAAAAAAAATTAAAAATAAGCTAATAAAAGCTTTTGGGCTCATACCTCAAATATAAAGGAAATACCTTTTTTTTAAATAAAGTGCCTGAATAAAGGATTATTCTGATAGAATAAATTAAGTAGAAATATCTACCTTTATTATATTTTATAGAATTAAACTATATCTAATAATATCAAAAATTATTGTGCATTTTACCACTAAAATATAATTTAAATAATTAAAATAAAGAATTTATAATTCTATTAAATATATTTATATTTTTTTTTATTTTAATAAATAATAATTCAAATAAAATATTTTTTTTATTTATTCTATTTTTTAGAACATTAATTTCTATTTCTTCAAACTCATGATTTGGATGTTGAATTGGATTAGAAATTAACTTATTAAGATTTATCCCCCTAATTTCAAACTCAAAAAATTTATTATCTGTAGAAACCTCATTAAAATATTTTCTAACACAATCTTTAGCATCAATTAATTTTTTATTTATAATTTTAATTAAATTTAGCTTATTAAAAAATTTTAACATAAATAATATTATTTCAATTATAATAAACTCTTCATTATTAATAAAAATAGGATCAGCACCATTTCATTTTTGATTTCCAAATATTGTAGAAGGTCTTTCATGAATAAATAATTTTATATTAATAACATGACAAAAAATTTCACCTATAATTTTATTATCTTATTATTTTAATAAAAATTTTTTAATTTTTATAATTATCATAAATTTAATTATTGGATCTTTAGGAGGATTAAATCAAACATCATTACGAAAACTATTAGCATTTTCCTCAATTAATAATCTAGGATGAATAATTTTTTCAATTATAATTAGAGAAAATTTATGATTGTTTTATTTTTTAATTTATTCTATAATAATTTTTATAATAATTTCATTATTTTTTTTAATAAATATATATTTTATAAATCAATTATTTATCAATAATATAAATTTTTTTATTAAATTAAATCTATTAATTAATTTTTTATCTTTAGGTGGATTACCACCATTTATGGGTTTTATACCAAAATGAATTATTATTAACTTTCTATTAATTAATAAATTTTATTTTTTAACTTTTATTTTTATAATAACAAGATTAATTATTATTTATTATTATATTCGAATTATTTATTCCTCATTTATATTTAATTATTTTAAAATAAAATGAGTAAATCTTTTAATAAAAAATAATATATCATTAATTAATTTATCATCCTTTATTTCAATTTCAAGAATAATTTTAAGAACTTTTATTTTTATATAAATTTTAAGGTTTTAAGTTAAAATAAACTAATAATCTTCAAAATTATTTATAAAGAAATTAAATCTTTAAGCCTTAATATTTATTAAAATATCCCTTAAAATTTGCAATTTTATATCATTATTGAATATAAAGCTAAAAATTAATAAAAGAGATTAATTCTCATAAATAAATTTACAATTTATCGCTTATTATTCAGCCATTTTATTTTTTTTCTTTTTTAGCGAAAATGAATTTATTCTACAAATCATAAAGATATTGGAACATTATATTTTATTTTTGGTATTTGATCAGGAATAATTGGAACATCTTTAAGACTTTTAATTCGAGCTGAATTAGGAAATCCAGGATCATTAATTGGAGATGATCAAATTTATAATACTATTGTAACAGCACATGCTTTTATTATAATTTTTTTTATAGTTATACCTATTATAATTGGAGGATTTGGAAATTGATTAGTTCCTCTTATACTAGGAGCACCAGATATAGCATTCCCACGAATAAATAATATAAGATTTTGACTCCTACCCCCCTCCCTTATATTATTAATTTCAAGAAGAATTGTAGAAAATGGTGCAGGAACAGGATGAACAGTTTACCCCCCACTTTCATCTAATATCGCACATAGAGGAAGATCCGTAGATCTTGCTATTTTTTCACTACATTTAGCAGGTATTTCATCAATTATAGGAGCAATTAATTTTATTACAACAATAATTAATATACGATTAAATAATATATCATTTGATCAATTACCCTTATTTGTATGAGCTGTAGGGATTACAGCATTTTTATTATTATTATCACTACCTGTTTTAGCTGGAGCTATTACAATATTATTAACAGATCGAAACTTAAATACATCATTTTTTGATCCTGCTGGAGGAGGAGACCCAATTTTATATCAACATTTATTTTGATTTTTTGGACATCCTGAAGTTTATATTTTAATTTTACCAGGATTTGGTATAATTTCTCATATTATTTCACAAGAAAGAGGAAAAAAAGAAACTTTTGGTTGTTTAGGAATAATTTATGCTATACTAGCAATTGGGTTATTAGGATTCATTGTTTGAGCTCATCATATATTCACTGTAGGTATAGATATTGATACACGAGCATATTTTACTTCAGCTACTATAATTATTGCTGTACCAACAGGAATTAAAATTTTTAGATGACTAGCTACAATACATGGAACTCAAATTAATTATAACCCTAATATTTTATGAAGATTAGGTTTTGTATTTTTATTCACAGTAGGAGGATTAACAGGTGTAATTTTAGCCAATTCTTCTATTGATATTACATTACATGATACTTATTATGTAGTAGCTCATTTTCATTATGTTCTATCAATAGGAGCAGTATTTGCAATTATTGGGGGATTTATTAACTGATATCCTTTATTTACAGGCCTTTCATTAAATTCTTATATACTAAAAATTCAATTTTTTACAATATTTATTGGAGTAAATATAACATTTTTTCCACAACATTTTTTAGGTTTAGCTGGAATACCTCGACGATATTCAGATTATCCAGACTCATATATTTCATGAAATATAATTTCTTCATTAGGTTCATATATTTCTCTATTATCAGTAATAATAATATTAATTATTATTTGAGAATCAATAATTAACCAACGAATTAACTTATTTTCTTTAAATCTCCCATCATCAATTGAATGATATCAAAATTTACCACCAGCAGAACATTCATATAATGAACTACCAATTTTAAGAAATTTCTAATATGGCAGACTATATGTAATGGATTTAAACCCCATTTATAAAGGAATATCCTTTTTTTAGAAATGGCAACATGATCAAATTTAAATCTACAAAATGGAGCTTCACCTTTAATAGAACAAATTATTTTTTTTCACGATCACACATTAATTATTTTAATTATAATTACAATTTTAGTTAGATATTTAATAATTAGTTTATTTTTTAATAAATATATTAATCGATTTTTATTAGAAGGACAAATAATTGAATTAATTTGAACAATTATACCAGCTTTTACATTAATTTTCATTGCTTTACCATCATTACGATTATTGTATTTATTAGATGAACTCAATAACCCACTAATTACACTAAAATCTATCGGACATCAATGATACTGAAGATATGAATATTCAGATTTTAATAATATTGAATTTGACTCATATATAATCCCATCCAATGAAATAAAAAATAATGAATTCCGACTATTAGATGTAGATAATCGTATTATTTTACCAATAAACAACCAAATTCGAATTATAATTACAGCAACCGATGTAATTCATTCATGAACAATTCCTTCATTAGGTGTTAAAGTTGATGCTAATCCAGGTCGATTAAATCAAACAAACTTCTTTATTAATCGACCTGGAATTTTTTTTGGTCAATGTTCAGAAATTTGTGGAGCTAATCATAGTTTTATACCTATTGTAATTGAAAGTATTTCAATCAAAAACTTTATTAATTGAATTAATAACTACTCATCATTAGATGACTGAAAGCAAGTAATGGTCTCTTAAACCATTTTATAGTAATTTAGCAACTACTTCTAATGAAAGAATTAGTTAAATATATAACTTAAATATGTCAAATTTAAATTATTACAAAAGTAATATTCTTTTATACCTCAAATAATACCTATTAATTGAATTTTTTTCTTATTTTTTTTTATTTGCATTTTTTTAATTTTTAATATCATAAATTACTTCATTTATGAAAAAAAAATACATCTTATTAATAAATTTAACCAAAAAAAAAAATTAACTTTTAATTGAAAATGATAACAAACTTATTTTCTATTTTTGATCCATCAACAAATTTAATAAATTTACCAATAAATTGAATTAGAACAATTTTAGGATTATTATTTATTCCGTATAGATTTTGATTAATCCCAAATCGACATTTTATTATATGAAATTTCATTTCAAAAAAATTACATAATGAATTTAAAACATTATTAAAAAATAACTATTTTAATGGATCAACATTTATCTTTATTTCATTATTTTTTTTTATTTTTTTTAATAATTTTTTAGGATTATTTCCATATATTTTTACAAGAACTAGACACTTAACAATATCTTTATCCTTATCAATACCTCTATGACTTAGATTTATATTATATGGATGAATTAAAAATACAAATCACATATTTATTCATATAATTCCACAAGGAACACCCTATATTTTAATACCATTTATAGTAATTATTGAAACCATCAGAAATATTATTCGACCTGGAACTTTAGCAGTACGATTAACAGCTAACATAATTGCAGGACATTTATTAATAACATTATTAAGAAGAACAGGAACTAATATATCATTTTACATAATTATCATTTTAATTTTTATTCAAATTATATTAATAATTCTAGAATCAGCAGTTGCTATTATTCAATCATATGTAATTACTATTTTAAGAACCCTTTACTATAGTGAAGTTAATTAAAAAGAATTAAATTAATGAAAATAAACAATAATCACCCATTTCATTTAGTAGATTATAGACCATGACCTTTTACAGGAGCAATTGGAGTATTAACATTAATAACAGGAATAATTAAATGATTTCATAATTTTAATTTTAACTTAATTATTATAGGATATATTATTACCCTATTAACAGCTTATCAATGATGACGAGATATTTCACGAGAAGGAACATACCAAGGTAAACATACTATTTTAGTAAATAAAGGATTACGATGAGGAATAATCTTATTTATTATTTCAGAAATTTTTTTTTTTATTAGATTTTTTTGAGCTTTTTTCCATAGAAGATTATCCCCAAATATTGAAATTGGAAGAATATGACCCCCTTCAAGAATTACACCATTTAATCCATTCCAAATTCCCTTATTAAATACAATCATTTTAATTAGATCTGGGGTAACAGTAACATGAGCTCATCACTCATTGATAGAAAATAACTTCTCACAAACAAAACAAAGATTATTTTTAACTATTTTATTAGGATTTTATTTTACTATTTTACAAGCATATGAATATATA